>NC_088212.1:1717500-1722262 GCF_036934945.1 Oncorhynchus masou masou | reverse complement strand
TAATTTTAATTTTTAATTTTAATTTTAATTTTAATTTTAATTTTAATTTTAATTTTAATTTTTTAATTTTAATTTTAATTTTAATTTTAATTTTAATTTTAATTTTAATTTTAATTTTAATTTTAATTTTAATTTTTTTTAATTTTAATTTTAATTTTAATTTTAATTTTAATTTTAATTTTAATTTTAATTTTAATTTTTTAATTTTAATTTTAATTTTAATTTTAATTTTAATTTTAATTTTAATTTTAATTTTAATTTTAATTTTAATTTTAATTTTAATTTTAATTTTAATTTTAATTTTTTAATTTTAATTTTTTTAATTTTAATTTTAATTTTAATTTTAATTTTAATTTTAATTTTAATTTTAATTTTAATTTTAATTTTAATTTTAATTTTAATTTTAATTTTAATTTTAATTTTTTAATTTTAATTTTAATTTTAATTTTAATTTTAATTTTAATTTTAATTTTAATTTTAATTTTAATTTTAATTTTAATTTTAATTTTAATTTTAATTTTAATTTTAATTTTAATTTTAATTTTAATTTTAATTTTAATTTTAATTTTAATTTTTTTAATTTTAATTTTAATTTTAATTTTAATTTTAATTTTAATTTTAATTTTAATTTTAATTTTAATTTTAATTTTAATTTTAATTTTAATTTTAATTTTAATTTTAATTTTAATTTTAATTTTAATTTTAATTTTAATTTTAATTTTAATTTTAATTTTAATTTTAATTTTAATTTTAATTTTAATTTTAATTTTAATTTTAATTTTAATTTTAATTTTAATTTTAATTTTAATTTTAATTTTAATTTTAATTTTAATTTTAATTTTAATTTTAATTTTAATTTTAATTTTAATTTTAATTTTAATTTTAATTTTAATTTTAATTTTAATTTTTTTTAATTTTAATTTTAATTTTAATTTTAATTTTAATTTTAATTTTAATTTTAATTTTAATTTTAATTTTAATTTTAATTTTAATTTTAATTTTAATTTTAATTTTAATTTTAATTTTAATTTTAATTTTAATTTTAATTTTAATTTTAATTTTAATTTTAATTTTAATTTTAATTTTAATTTTAATTTTAATTTTAATTTTAATTTTAATTTTAATTTTAATTTTAATTTTAATTTTAATTTTAATTTTAATTTTAATTTTAATTTTAATTTTAATTTTAATTTTAATTTTAATTTTAATTTTAATTTTAATTTTAATTTTAATTTTAATTTTAATTTTAATTTTAATTTTAATTTTAATTTTAATTTTAATTTTAATTTTAATTTTAATTTTAATTTTAATTTTAATTTTAATTTTAATTTTAATTTTAATTTTAATTTTAATTTTAATTTTTTTTAATTTTAATTTTAATTTTAATTTTAATTTTAATTTTAATTTTAATTTTAATTTTAATTTTAATTTTAATTTTAATTTTAATTTTAATTTTAATTTTAATTTTAATTTTAATTTTAATTTTAATTTTAATTTTAATTTTAATTTTAATTTTAATTTTAATTTTAATTTTAATTTTAATTTTAATTTTAATTTTAATTTTAATTTTAATTTTAATTTTAATTTTAATTTTAATTTTAATTTTAATTTTAATTTTAATTTTAATTTTAATTTTAATTTTAATTTTAATTTTAATTTTAATTTTTTTAATTTTAATTTTAATTTTAATTTTAATTTTAATTTTAATTTTAATTTTAATTTTAATTTTAATTTTAATTTTAATTTTAATTTTAATTTTAATTTTAATTTTAATTTTAATTTTAATTTTAATTTTAATTTTTTTAATTTTAATTTTAATTTTAATTTTAATTTTAATTTTAATTTTTTAATTTTAATTTTAATTTTAATTTTAATTTTTAATTAATTTTAATTTTAATTTTAATTTTAATTTTAATTTTAATTTTAATTTTAATTTTAATTTTAATTTTAATTTTAATTTTAATTTTAATTTTAATTTTAATTTTAATTTTAATTTTAATTTTAATTTTAATTTTAATTTTAATTTTAATTTTAATTTTAATTTTAATTTTAATTTTAATTTTTTTAATTTTAATTTTAATTTTAATTTTAATTTTAATTTTAATTTTAATTTTAATTTTAATTTTAATTTTAATTTTAATTTTAATTTTAATTTTAATTTTAATTTTAATTTTAATTTTAATTTTAATTTTAATTTTAATTTTAATTTTAATTTTAATTTTAATTTTAATTTTAATTTTAATTTTAATTTTAATTTTAATTTTAATTTTAATTTTAATTTTAATTTTAATTTTAATTTTAATTTTAATTTTAATTTTAATTTTAATTTTAATTTTAATTTTTTTAATTTTAATTTTAATTTTAATTTTAATTTTAATTTTTTTAATTTTAATTTTTTTTTAATTTTAATTTTAATTTTAATTTTAATTTTAATTTTAATTTTAATTTTAATTTTTTTTAATTTTAATTTTAATTTTAATTTTAATTTTAATTTTAATTTTAATTTTAATTTTAATTTTAATTTTTTTAATTTTAATTTTAATTTTAATTTTAATTTTAATTTTAATTTTAATTTTAATTTTAATTTTAATTTTAATTTTAATTTTAATTTTAATTTTAATTTTAATTTTAATTTTAATTTTAATTTTAATTTTAATTTTAATTTTAATTTTAATTTTAATTTTAATTTTAATTTTAATTTTAATTTTAATTTTAATTTTAATTTTAATTTTAATTTTAATTTTAATTTTAATTTTAATTTTAATTTTAATTTTAATTTTAATTTTAATTTTAATTTTAATTTTAATTTTAATTTTAATTTTAATTTTAATTTTAATTTTTTTAATTTTAATTTTAATTTTAATTTTAATTTTAATTTTAATTTTAATTTTAATTTTAATTTTAATTTTAATTTTAATTTTAATTTTAATTTTAATTTTAATTTTAATTTTAATTTTAATTTTAATTTTAATTTTAATTTTAATTTTAATTTTAATTTTAATTTTAATTTTAATTTTAATTTTAATTTTAATTTTAATTTTAATTTTAATTTTTTTTAATTTTAATTTTAATTTTAATTTTAATTTTAATTTTAATTTTAATTTTAATTTTAATTTTAATTTTAATTTTAATTTTAATTTTAATTTTAATTTTAATTTTAATTTTAATTTTAATTTTAATTTTAATTTTAATTTTAATTTTAATTTTAATTTTAATTTTAATTTTAATTTTAATTTTAATTTTAATTTTAATTTTAATTTTAATTTTAATTTTAATTTTAATTTTAATTTTAATTTTAATTTTAATTTTAATTTTAATTTTAATTTTAATTTTAATTTTAATTTTAATTTTAATTTTAATTTTAATTTTAATTTTAATTTTAATTTTAATTTTAATTTTAATTTTAATTTTAATTTTAATTTTAATTTTAATTTTAATTTTAATTTTAATTTTAATTTTAATTTTAATTTTAATTTTAATTTTAATTTTAATTTTAATTTTAATTTTAATTTTAATTTTAATTTTAATTTTAATTTTAATTTTAATTTTAATTTTAATTTTAATTTTAATTTTAATTTTAATTTTAATTTTAATTTTAATTTTAATTTTAATTTTAATTTTAATTTTAATTTTAATTTTAATTTTAATTTTAATTTTAATTTTAATTTTAATTTTAATTTTAATTTTAATTTTAATTTTAATTTTAATTTTAATTTTAATTTTAATTTTAATTTTAATTTTAATTTTAATTTTAATTTTAATTTTTTTAATTTTAATTTTAATTTTAATTTTAATTTTAATTTTAATTTTTTTAATTTTAATTTTAATTTTAATTTTAATTTTAATTTTAATTTTAATTTTAATTTTAATTTTAATTTTAATTTTAATTTTAATTTTAATTTTAATTTTAATTTTAATTTTAATTTTAATTTTAATTTTTTTTAATTTTAATTTTAATTTTAATTTTAATTTTAATTTTAATTTTAATTTTAATTTTAATTTTAATTTTAATTTTAATTTTAATTTTAATTTTAATTTTAATTTTAATTTTAATTTTAATTTTAATTTTAATTTTAATTTTAATTTTAATTTTAATTTTAATTTTAATTTTAATTTTAATTTTAATTTTAATTTTAATTTTAATTTTAATTTTAATTTTAATTTTAATTTTAATTTTAATTTTAATTTTAATTTTAATTTTAATTTTAATTTTAATTTTAATTTTAATTTTAATTTTAATTTTAATTTTAATTTTAATTTTAATTTTAATTTTAATTTTAATTTTAATTTTAATTTTAATTTTAATTTTTTTAATTTTAATTTTAATTTTAATTTTAATTTTAATTTTAATTTTAATTTTAATTTTAATTTTAATTTTAATTTTAATTTTAATTTTAATTTTAATTTTAATTTTAATTTTAATTTTAATTTTAATTTTAATTTTAATTTTAATTTTAATTTTAATTTTAATTTTAATTTTAATTTTAATTTTAATTTTAATTTTAATTTTAATTTTAATTTTAATTTTAATTTTAATTTTAATTTTAATTTTAATTTTAATTTTAATTTTAATTTTAATTTTAATTTTAATTTTAATTTTAATTTTAATTTTAATTTTAATTTTAATTTTAATTTTAATTTTAATTTTAATTTTAATTTTAATTTTAATTTTAATTTTAATTTTAATTTTAATTTTAATTTTAATTTTAATTTTAATTTTAATTTTAATTTTAATTTTAATTTTAATTTTAATTTTAATTTT
>NC_088212.1:1690000-1702500 GCF_036934945.1 Oncorhynchus masou masou | reverse complement strand
TAATTTTAATTTTAATTTTAATTTTAATTTTAATTTTAATTTTAATTTTAATTTTAATTTTAATTTTAATTTTAATTTTAATTTTTTAATTTTAATTTTAATTTTAATTTTAATTTTAATTTTAATTTTAATTTTAATTTTAATTTTAATTTTAATTTTAATTTTAATTTTAATTTTAATTTTAATTTTAATTTTAATTTTAATTTTAATTTTAATTTTAATTTTAATTTTAATTTTAATTTTAATTTTAATTTTAATTTTAATTTTAATTTTAATTTTAATTTTAATTTTAATTTTAATTTTAATTTTAATTTTAATTTTAATTTTAATTTTAATTTTAATTTTAATTTTAATTTTAATTTTTTAATTTTAATTTTAATTTTAATTTTAATTTTAATTTTAATTTTAATTTTAATTTTAATTTTAATTTTAATTTTAATTTTAATTTTAATTTTAATTTTAATTTTAATTTTAATTTTAATTTTAATTTTAATTTTAATTTTAATTTTAATTTTAATTTTAATTTTAATTTTAATTTTAATTTTAATTTTAATTTTAATTTTAATTTTAATTTTAATTTTAATTTTAATTTTAATTTTAATTTTAATTTTAATTTTAATTTTAATTTTAATTTTAATTTTAATTTTAATTTTAATTTTAATTTTAATTTTAATTTTAATTTTAATTTTAATTTTAATTTTAATTTTAATTTTAATTTTAATTTTAATTTTAATTTTAATTTTAATTTTAATTTTAATTTTAATTTTAATTTTAATTTTAATTTTAATTTTAATTTTAATTTTAATTTTAATTTTAATTTTAATTTTAATTTTAATTTTAATTTTAATTTTAATTTTAATTTTAATTTTAATTTTAATTTTAATTTTAATTTTAATTTTAATTTTAATTTTAATTTTAATTTTAATTTTAATTTTAATTTTAATTTTAATTTTAATTTTAATTTTAATTTTAATTTTAATTTTAATTTTAATTTTAATTTTAATTTTAATTTTAATTTTAATTTTAATTTTAATTTTAAATTTTAATTTTAATTTTAATTTTAATTTTAATTTTAATTTTTTTAATTTTAATTTTAATTTTAATTTTAATTTTAATTTTAATTTTAATTTTAATTTTAATTTTAATTTTAATTTTAATTTTAATTTTAATTTTAATTTTAATTTTAATTTTAATTTTAATTTTAATTTTAATTTTAATTTTAATTTTAATTTTAATTTTAATTTTAATTTTAATTTTAATTTTAATTTTAATTTTAATTTTAATTTTAATTTTAATTTTAATTTTAATTTTAATTTTAATTTTAATTTTAATTTTAATTTTAATTTTAATTTTAATTTTAATTTTAATTTTAATTTTAATTTTAATTTTAATTTTAATTTTAATTTTAATTTTAATTTTAATTTTAATTTTAATTTTAATTTTAATTTTAATTTTAATTTTAATTTTAATTTTAATTTTAATTTTAATTTTAATTTTAATTTTAATTTTAATTTTAATTTTAATTTTAATTTTAATTTTAATTTTAATTTTAATTTTAATTTTAATTTTAATTTTAATTTTAATTTTAATTTTAATTTTAATTTTAATTTTAATTTTAATTTTAATTTTAATTTTAATTTTAATTTTAATTTTAATTTTAATTTTAATTTTAATTTTAATTTTTTTAATTTTAATTTTAATTTTAATTTTAATTTTAATTTTAATTTTAATTTTAATTTTAATTTTAATTTTAATTTTAATTTTAATTTTAATTTTAATTTTAATTTTAATTTTAATTTTAATTTTAATTTTAATTTTAATTTTAATTTTAATTTTAATTTTTTTTTAATTTTAATTTTAATTTTAATTTTAATTTTAATTTTAATTTTAATTTTAATTTTTTTAATTTTAATTTTAATTTTAATTTTAATTTTAATTTTAATTTTAATTTTAATTTTAATTTTAATTTTAATTTTAATTTTAATTTTAATTTTAATTTTAATTTTAATTTTAATTTTAATTTTAATTTTAATTTTAATTTTAATTTTAATTTTAATTTTAATTTTAATTTTAATTTTAATTTTAATTTTAATTTTAATTTTAATTTTAATTTTAATTTTAATTTTAATTTTAATTTTAATTTTAATTTTTTTAATTTTAATTTTAATTTTAATTTTAATTTTAATTTTAATTTTAATTTTAATTTTAATTTTAATTTTAATTTTAATTTTAATTTTAATTTTAATTTTAATTTTAATTTTAATTTTAATTTTAATTTTAATTTTAATTTTAATTTTAATTTTAATTTTAATTTTAATTTTAATTTTAATTTTAATTTTAATTTTAATTTTAATTTTAATTTTAATTTTAATTTTAATTTTAATTTTAATTTTAATTTTAATTTTAATTTTAATTTTAATTTTTTTAATTTTAATTTTAATTTTAATTTTAATTTTAATTTTAATTTTAATTTTAATTTTAATTTTAATTTTAATTTTAATTTTAATTTTAATTTTAATTTTAATTTTAATTCTTAATTTTAATTTTAATTTTAATTTTAATTTTAATTTTAATTTTAATTTTAATTTTAATTTTTTTAATTTTAATTTTAATTTTAATTTTAATTTTAATTTTAATTTTAATTTTAATTTTAATTTTAATTTTAATTTTAATTTTAATTTTAATTTTAATTTTAATTTTAATTTTAATTTTAATTTTAATTTTAATTTTAATTTTAATTTTAATTTTAATTTTAATTTTAATTTTAATTTTAATTTTAATTTTAATTTTAATTTTAATTTTAATTTTAATTTTAATTTTAATTTTAATTTTAATTTTAATTTTAATTTTAATTTTAATTTTAATTTTAATTTTAATTTTAATTTTAATTTTAATTTTAATTTTAATTTTAATTTTAATTTTAATTTTAATTTTAATTTTAATTTTAATTTTAATTTTAATTTTAATTTTAATTTTAATTTTAATTTTAATTTTAATTTTAATTTTAATTTTAATTTTTTTAATTTTAATTTTAATTTAATTTTAATTTTAATTTTAATTTTAATTTTAATTTTAATTTTAATTTTAATTTTAATTTTAATTTTAATTTTAATTTTAATTTTAATTTTAATTTTAATTTTAATTTTAATTTTAATTTTAATTTTAATTTTAATTTTAATTTTAATTTTAATTTTAATTTTAATTTTAATTTTAATTTTAATTTTAATTTTAATTTTAATTTTAATTTTAATTTTAATTTTAATTTTAATTTTAATTTTAATTTTAATTTTAATTTTAATTTTAATTTTAATTTTAATTTTAATTTTAATTTTAATTTTAATTTTAATTTTAATTTTAATTTTAATTTTAATTTTAATTTTAATTTTAATTTTAATTTTAATTTTAATTTTAATTTTAATTTTAATTTTAATTTTAATTTTAATTTTAATTTTAATTTTAATTTTAATTTTAATTTTAATTTTAATTTTAATTTTAATTTTAATTTTAATTTTAATTTTAATTTTAATTTTAATTTTAATTTTAATTTTAATTTTAATTTTTTTAATTTTAATTTTAATTTTAATTTTAATTTTAATTTTAATTTTAATTTTAATTTTAATTTTAATTTTAATTTTAATTTTAATTTTAATTTTAATTTTTTTAATTTTAATTTTAATTTTAATTTTAATTTTAATTTTAATTTTAATTTTAATTTTAATTTTAATTTTAATTTTAATTTTAATTTTAATTTTAATTTTAATTTTAATTTTAATTTTAAATTTTAATTTTAATTTTAATTTTAATTTTAATTTTAATTTTAATTTTAATTTTAATTTTAATTTTAATTTTAATTTTAATTTTAATTTTAATTTTAATTTTAATTTTAATTTTAATTTTAATTTTAATTTTAATTTTAATTTTAATTTTAATTTTAATTTTAATTTTAATTTTAATTTTAATTTTAATTTTAATTTTAATTTTAACCCTAATTTTAATTTTAATTTTAATTTTAATTTTAATTTTAACCCTAATTTTAATTTTAATTTTAATTTTAATTTTAATTTTTTTAATTTTAATTTTAATTTTAATTTTAATTTTAATTTTAACCCTTAATTTTAATTTTAATTTTAATTTTAATTTTAATTTTAATTTTAATTTTAATTTTAACCCTAATTTTAATTTTAATTTTAATTTTAATTTTAATTTTAATTTTAATTTTAATTTTAATTTTAATTTTAATTTTAATTTTAATTTTAATTTTAACCCTTAATTTTAACCCTAAATTTTAATTTTAATTTTAATTTTAATTTTAATTTTAATTTTAATTTTAATTTTAATTTTAATTTTAATTTTAATTTTAATTTTAATTTTAATTTTAATTTTAATTTTAATTTTAATTTTAATTTTAATTTTAACCCTAATTTTAATTTTAATTTTAATTTTAACCCTAATTTTAACCCTAACCCTAATTTTAACCCTTTTAATTTTAATTTTAACCCTTTAATTTTAACCCTAATTTTAATTTTAATTTTAACCCTTAACCCTAACCCTAATTTTAATTTTAATTTTAATTTTAATTTTAATTTTAATTTTAATTTTAATTTTAATTTTAATTTTAATTTTAATTTTAATTTTAATTTTAATTTTAATTTTAATTTTAATTTTAATTTTAATTTTAATTTTAATTTTAATTTTAATTTTAATTTTAATTTTAATTTTAATTTTAATTTTAATTTTAATTTTAATTTTAATTTTAATTTTAATTTTAATTTTAATTTTAATTTTAATTTTAATTTTAATTTTAATTTTAATTTTAATTTTAATTTTAATTTTAATTTTAATTTTAATTTTAATTTTAATTTTAATTTTAATTTTAATTTTAATTTTAATTTTAATTTTAATTTTAATTTTAATTTTAATTTTTTTAATTTTAATTTTAATTTTAATTTTAATTTTAATTTTAATTTTAATTTTAATTTTAATTTTAATTTTAATTTTAATTTTAATTTTAATTTTAATTTTAATTTTAATTTTAATTTTAATTTTAATTTTAATTTTAATTTTAATTTTTTTAATTTTAATTTTAATTTTAATTTTAATTTTAATTTTAATTTTAATTTTAATTTTAATTTTAATTTTAATTTTAATTTTAATTTTAATTTTAATTTTAATTTTAATTTTAATTTTAATTTTAATTTTAATTTTAATTTTAATTTTAATTTTAATTTTAATTTTAATTTTAATTTTAATTTTAATTTTAATTTTAATTTTAATTTTAATTTTAATTTTAATTTTAATTTTAATTTTAATTTTAATTTTTTTAATTTTAATTTTAATTTTAATTTTAATTTTAATTTTAATTTTAATTTTAATTTTAATTTTAATTTTAATTTTAATTTTAATTTTAATTTTAATTTTAATTTTAATTTTAATTTTAATTTTAATTTTAATTTTAAATTTTTTTAATTTTAATTTTTTAATTTTAATTTTAATTTTAATTTTAATTTTAATTTTAATTTTAATTTTTTTAATTTTAATTTTAATTTTAATTTTAATTTTAATTTTAATTTTAATTTTAATTTTAATTTTTTTTAATTTTAATTTTAATTTTAATTTTAATTTTAATTTTAATTTTAATTTTAATTTTAATTTTAATTTTAATTTTAATTTTAATTTTAATTTTAATTTTAATTTTAATTTTAATTTTAATTTTAATTTTAATTTTAATTTTAATTTTAATTTTAATTTTAATTTTAATTTTTTAATTTTAATTTTAATTTTAATTTTAATTTTAATTTTAATTTTAATTTTAATTTTAATTTTAATTTTAATTTTAATTTTAATTTTAATTTTAATTTTAATTTTAATTTTAATTTTTTAATTTTAATTTTAATTTTAATTTTAATTTTAATTTTAATTTTAATTTTAATTTTAATTTTAATTTTTTAATTTTAATTTTAATTTTAATTTTAATTTTAATTTTAATTTTAATTTTAATTTTAATTTTAATTTTAATTTTAATTTTAATTTTAATTTTAATTTTAATTTTAATTTTAATTTTAATTTTAATTTTAATTTTTTAATTTTAATTTTAATTTTAATTTTAATTTTAATTTTAATTTTAATTTTAATTTTAATTTTAATTTTAATTTTAATTTTAATTTTAATTTTAATTTTAATTTTAATTTTAATTTTAATTTTAATTTTAATTTTAATTTTAATTTTAATTTTAATTTTAATTTTAATTTTAATTTTAATTTTAATTTTAATTTTAATTTTAATTTTAATTTTAATTTTAATTTTAATTTTAATTTTAATTTTAATTTTAATTTTAATTTTAATTTTAATTTTAATTTTAATTTTAATTTTAATTTTTTTTAATTTTAATTTTAATTTTAATTTTAATTTTAATTTTAATTTTAATTTTAATTTTAATTTTAATTTTAATTTTAATTTTAATTTTAATTTTAATTTTTTTAATTTTAATTTTAATTTTAATTTTAATTTTAATTTTAATTTTAATTTTAATTTTAATTTTAATTTTAATTTTAATTTTAATTTTAATTTTAATTTTTTAATTTTAATTTTTTTAATTTTTTTAATTTTAATTTTAATTTTAATTTTAATTTTAATTTTAATTTTAATTTTAATTTTAATTTTAATTTTAATTTTAATTTTAATTTTAATTTTAATTTTAATTTTAATTTTAATTTTAATTTTAATTTTAATTTTAATTTTAATTTTAATTTTAATTTTAATTTTAATTTTAATTTTAATTTTAATTTTAATTTTAATTTTAATTTTAATTTTAATTTTAATTTTTTAATTTTAATTTTAATTTTAATTTTAATTTTAATTTTAATTTTAATTTTAATTTTAATTTTAATTTTAATTTTAATTTTAATTTTAATTTTAATTTTAATTTTAATTTTAATTTTAATTTTAATTTTAATTTTAATTTTAATTTTAATTTTAATTTTAATTTTAATTTTAATTTTAATTTTAATTTTAATTTTAATTTTAATTTTAATTTTAATTTTAATTTTAATTTTAATTTTAATTTTAATTTTAATTTTTTTAATTTTAATTTTAATTTTAATTTTAATTTTAATTTTAATTTTAATTTTAATTTTAATTTTAATTTTAATTTTAATTTTAATTTTAATTTTAACCCTAATTTTAATTTTAATTTTAATTTTAATTTTAATTTTAATTTTAATTTTAATTTTAATTTTAATTTTAATTTTAATTTTAATTTTAATTTTAATTTTAATTTTAATTTTAATTTTAATTTTAATTTTAATTTTAATTTTAATTTTAATTTTAATTTTAATTTTAATTTTAATTTTAATTTTAATTTTAATTTTAATTTTAATTTTAATTTTAATTTAATTTTAATTTTAATTTTAATTTTAATTTTAATTTTAATTTTAATTTTAATTTTAATTTTAATTTTAATTTTAATTTTAATTTTAATTTTAATTTTAATTTTAATTTTAATTTTAATTTAATTTTAATTTTAATTTTAATTTTAATTTTAATTTTAATTTTTTTAATTTTAATTTTAATTTTAATTTTAATAATTTTAATTTTAATTTTAATTTTAATTTTAATTTTAATTTTAATTTTAATTTTAATTTTAATTTTAATTTTAATTTTAATTTTAATTTTAATTTTAATTTTAATTTTAATTTTAATTTTAATTTTAATTTTAATTTTAATTTTAATTTTAATTTTAATTTTAATTTTAATTTTAATTTTAATTTTAATTTTAATTTTAATTTTAATTTTAATTTTAATTTTAATTTTAATTTTATTTTTAATTTTAATTTTAATTTTAATTTTAATTTTAATTTTAATTTTAATTTTAATTTTAATTTTAATTTTAATTTTAATTTTAATTTTAATTTTAATTTTAATTTTAATTTTAATTTTAATTTTTTTTTAATTTTAATTTTAATTTTAATTTTAATTTTAATTTTAATTTTAATTTTAATTTTAATTTTAATTTTAATTTTAATTTTAATTTTAATTTTAATTTTAATTTTAATTTTAATTTTAATTTTAATTTTAATTTTAATTTTAATTTTAATTTTAATTTTAATTTTAATTTTAATTTTAATTTTAATTTTAATTTTAATTTTTTTAATTTTAATTTTAATTTTAATTTTAATTTTAATTTTAATTTTAATTTTAATTTTAATTTTAATTTTAATTTTAATTTTAATTTTTTTAATTTTAATTTTAATTTTAATTTTAATTTTAATTTTAATTTTAATTTTAATTTTAATTTTAATTTTAATTTTAATTTTAATTTTAATTTTAATTTTAATTTTAATTTTAATTTTAATTTTAATTTTAATTTTAATTTTAATTTTAATTTTAATTTTAATTTTAATTTTAATTTTAATTTTAATTTTAATTTTAATTTTAATTTTAATTTTAATTTTAACCCTAATTTTAATTTTAATTTTAATTTTAATTTTTTTAATTTTAATTTTAATTTTAATTTTAATTTTAATTTTAATTTTAATTAATTTTAATTTTAATTTTAATTTTAATTTTAATTTTAATTTTAATTTTAATTTTAACCCTAATTTTAATTTTAATTTTAATTTTAATTTTAATTTTAATTTTAATTTTAATTTTAATTTTAATTTTAATTTTAATTTTAATTTTAATTTTAATTTTAATTTTAATTTTAACCCTTTTAATTTTAACCCTAATTTTAATTTTAATTTTAATTTTAATTTTAATTTTAATTTTAATTTTTTTAATTTTAATTTTAATTTTAATTTTAATTTTAATTTTAATTTTAATTTTAATTTTAATTTTAATTTTAATTTTAATTTTAATTTTAATTTTAATTTTAATTTTAATTTTAATTTTAATTTTAATTTTAATTTTAATTTTAATTTTAATTTAATTTTAATTTAATTTTAATTTTAATTTTAATTTTAATTTTAATTTTAATTTTAATTTTAATTTTAATTTTAATTTTAATTTTAATTTTAATTTTAATTTTAATTTTAATTTTAATTTTAATTTTAATTTTAACCCTAACCCTAATTTTAATTTTAATTTTAATTTAACCCTAACCCTTTTAATTTTAATTTTTTAATTTTAATTTTAATTTTAATTTTAATTTTAATTTTAATTTTAATTTTAATTTTAATTTTAATTTTAATTTTAATTTTAATTTTAATTTTAATTTTAATTTTAATTTTAATTTTAATTTTAATTTTAATTTTAATTTTAATTTTAATTTTAATTTTAATTTTAATTTTAATTTTAATTTTAATTTTAATTTTAATTTTAATTTTAATTTTAATTTTAATTTTAATTTTAATTTTAATTTTAATTTTAATTTTAATTTTAATTTTAATTTTAATTTTAATTTTAATTTTAATTTTAATTTTAATTTTAATTTTAATTTTAATTTTAATTTTAATTTTAATTTTAATTTTAATTTTAATTTTAATTTTAATTTTAATTTTAATTTTAATTTTAATTTTAATTTTAATTTTAATTTTAATTTTAATTTTAATTTTAATTTTAATTTTAATTTTAATTTTAATTTTAATTTTAATTTTAATTTTAATTTTAATTTTAATTTTTTTAATTTTAATTTTAATTTTAATTTTAATTTTAATTTTAATTTTAATTTTAATTTTAATTTTAATTTTAATTTTAATTTTAATTTTAATTTTAATTTTAATTTTAATTTTAATTTTAATTTTAATTTTAATTTTAATTTTAATTTTAATTTTAATTTTAATTTTAATTTTAATTTTAATTTTAATTTTAATTTTAATTTTA
The DNA here is from genome assembly GCF_036934945.1 of Oncorhynchus masou masou. NCBI lineage: Eukaryota > Metazoa > Chordata > Actinopteri > Salmoniformes > Salmonidae > Oncorhynchus > Oncorhynchus masou. The sequence goes on along the minus strand of NC_088212.1, from coordinate 1,692,681 downwards.
ATTTTAATTTTAATTTTAATTTTAATTTTAATTTTAATTTTAATTTTAATTTTAATTTTAATTTTAATTTTAATTTTAATTTTAATTTTAATTTTAATTTTAATTTTAATTTTAATTTTAATTTTAATTTTAATTTTAATTTTAATTTTAATTTTAATTTTAATTTTAATTTTAATTTTAATTTTAATTTTAATTTTAATTTTAATTTTAATTTTAATTTTAATTTTAATTTTAATTTTAATTTTAATTTTAATTTTAATTTTAATTTTAATTTTAATTTTAATTTTTTATTTTAATTTTAATTTTAATTTTAATTTTAATTTTAATTTTAATTTTAATTTTAATTTTAATTTTAATTTTAATTTTAATTTTAATTTTAATTTTAATTTTAATTTTAATTTTAATTTTAATTTTAATTTTAATTTTAATTTTAATTTTAATTTTAATTTTAATTTTAATTTTAATTTTAATTTTAATTTTAATTTTAATTTTAATTTTAATTTTAATTTTAATTTTAATTTTAATTTTAATTTTAATTTTAATTTTAATTTTAATTTTAATTTTTTTAATTTTAATTTTAATTTTAATTTTAATTTTAATTTTAATTTTAATTTTAATTTTAATTTTAATTTTAATTTTAATTTTAATTTTAATTTTAATTTTAATTTTAATTTTAATTTTAATTTTAATTTTAATTTTAATTTTAATTTTAATTTTAATTTTAATTTTAATTTTAATTTTAATTTTAATTTTAATTTTAATTTTAATTTTAATTTTAATTTTAATTTTAATTTTAATTTTTTTAATTTTAATTTTAATTTTAATTTTAATTTTAATTTTAATTTTAATTTTAATTTTAATTTTAATTTTAATTTTAATTTTTTTAATTTTAATTTTAATTTTAATTTTAATTTTAATTTTAATTTTAATTTTAATTTTAATTTTAATTTTAATTTTAATTTTAATTTTAATTTTAATTTTAATTTTAATTTTAATTTTAATTTTAATTTTAATTTTAATTTTAATTTTAATTTTAATTTTAATTTTAATTTTAATTTTAATTTTAATTTTAATTTTAATTTTAATTTTAATTTTAATTTTAATTTTTTTAATTTTAATTTTAATTTTAATTTTAATTTTAATTTTAATTTTAATTTTAATTTTAATTTTAATTTTAATTTTAATTTTAATTTTAATTTTAATTTTAATTTTAATTTTAATTTTAATTTTAATTTTAATTTTAATTTTAATTTTTTTAATTTTAATTTTAATTTTAATTTTAATTTTAATTTTAATTTTAATTTTTTTAATTTTAATTTTAATTTTAATTTTTTTAATTTTAATTTTAATTTTAATTTTAATTTTAATTTTAATTTTAATTTTAATTTTAATTTTAATTTTAATTTTAATTTTAATTTTAATTTTTTTAATTTTAATTTTAATTTTAATTTTAATTTTAATTTTAATTTTAATTTTAATTTTAATTTTAATTTTAATTTTAATTTTAATTTTAATTTTAATTTTAATTTTAATTTTAATTTTAATTTTAATTTTAATTTTAATTTTAATTTTAATTTTAATTTTAATTTTAATTTTAATTTTAATTTTAATTTTAATTTTAATTTTAATTTTAATTTTAATTTTAATTTTTTAATTTTAATTTTAATTTTAATTTTAATTTTAATTTTAATTTTAATTTTAATTTTAATTTTAATTTTAATTTTAATTTTAATTTTAATTTTAATTTTTTTAATTTTAATTAATTTTTTTAATTTTAATTTTAATTTTAATTTTAATTTTAATTTTAATTTTAATTTTTTTAATTTTAATTTTAATTTTAATTTTAATTTAATTTTAATTTTAATTTTAATTTTAATTTTAATTTTAATTTTAATTTTAATTTTAATTTTAATTTTAATTTTAATTTTAATTTTAATTTTAATTTTAATTTTAATTTTAATTTTAATTTTAATTTTAATTTAATTTTAATTTTAATTTTAATTTTAATTTTAATTTTAATTTTAATTTTAATTTTAATTTTAATTTTAATTTTAATTTTAATTTTAATTTTAATTTTAATTTTAATTTTAATTTTAATTTTAATTTTAATTTTAATTTTAATTTTAATTTTAATTTTAATTTTAATTTTAATTTTAATTTTAATTTTAATTTTAATTTTAATTTTAATTTTAATTTTAATTTTAATTTTAATTTTTTTAATTTTAATTTTAATTTTAATTTTAATTTTAATTTTAATTTTAATTTTTTTAATTTTAATTTTAATTTTAATTTTAATTTTAATTTTAATTTTAATTTTAATTTTAATTTTAATTTTAATTTTAATTTTAATTTTAATTTTAATTTTTTAATTTTTTTAATTTTAATTTTAATTTTAATTTTAATTTTAATTTTAATTTTAATTTTAATTTTAATTTTAATTTTAATTTTAATTTTAATTTTAATTTTAATTTTAATTTTAATTTTAATTTTAATTTTAATTTTAATTTTAATTTTAATTTTAATTTTAATTTTTTTAATTTTAATTTTAATTTTAATTTTAATTTTAATTTTAATTTTAATTTTAATTTTAATTTTAATTTTAATTTTAATTTTAATTTTAATTTTAATTTTAATTTTAATTTTAATTTTAATTTTAATTTTAATTTTAATTTTAATTTTAA
>NC_088212.1:1680000-1685000 GCF_036934945.1 Oncorhynchus masou masou | reverse complement strand
ACTTGAAAGGAAGCTCCAGGGAGAACTAATGCCTGGAAAAGGACTAAGGTGAAAGAGATTTCTTTTCTAACCCTTTTGAACATTGCTAAGAACATTGCTAAGTCCATGGACAATTTTCTCTGGTTAAATGGATCATTACCAGTGGATGTTTGTATAGGACAAACTCAAGGGAACTTCAGAATCTTAATTGTTTGTATGTTTTATTGCTTTTGGGTTTTAAAATTGTCGTTTTATGACAGTGTTTTTTCCCCCTTTAACTTGGTTTTAAATCTTGTCTTTTTACGAAAATGTTTTTTTTCTTCTAATTTTTTATTTTTTTTCCCTCCCTCCCCCTACGTTCTGATCCTTTATACATAATTTGTTTTAAACAGCCTAGGGTGTAGTAGAGACTCAGCTGGGACAGCATTTCTGACTGCGGTCATTATTTGGGGTGGCTGAAGATGACCCTTCCCAGAAGCAACAGGTTTGGGCCTCTGGCTCATTCTGTAACTTTGGGGAGAATACACCCACCTTAAGCCTAGACACCCTCAAAACCTCTTTCGACCCAAAATTAACTAAGCAGTATTTTAAATTATTACAAGCCATCCATCATGCAGAAATTTTAGCAGAACTACAAAGGAATGGGTCTTTCCCACCGGGCATGATGAAACAGGTTGTTAGACTTACAGCTTTTATTAAGCCTTCCTCACCCAACCCCAGCACTCTGGCATTGGTGAAGGAAAATACGGACCACTGGATGGACACCAATATGGGTATCTTGGTGGAGCATTATGATTCAGTCCTGGCAGCGGGCTTAGGGGAGGTGGGGAGATTTGATATCAATTCCTTTGAGCGAGCGGTGGCTTGGGCAAGGACTAGGTATAGACGCAAGTTTACGCAGTCATCAGTGGCAACGTTAAAGGCCATGCTTCCCAAGGCCAGCATGGATGCCAGTGAGGTGGCAGGCCCAGGCCAGTTGACTATGGAGGACTTTCCGCCCTTGTCGGGTGCCCTGTTTCCAGCTCCCAGTAGGGTGCAGGGGGTGGGAGGGGGTAGTCCGGTGGGTGGACTAGTCCATAGTGGGTCTAAACATGGACCTAGGGGGAGCTCCCTTAGGAGATCTCCCGTGCTAGCAGCTCTAGAGCTAGATCCAGTGAGACTGGGGGGGAAAATTGTTTCAGTTACGGCTGAAGTATATTCCCCTAGACCCCAAGTACCTGCTGGAGATCCATTGACCACAGAGATAGTGCCAGGGGGGGACTGATACTGATAGTGGGAAGCAAACACAGGTGAGGCCTGCTCTTGTTAATAGTCCTAAGAGGTCTTTATATAGTAATGTTATCCTACAATGTAGTAATACAATTACCTCTTTATCTGACTCTGGCCAGGAGGACCCCGGAGCTGGAGGGGGCGGGAGCCGTGGGGGGCTGCTCTTGGGACCGGAGGGGGATGAACATATGATGATAAGTGGCAACAAAACGGAATGTTCCTTGATTATGCCCTTGTCTGAGCCCCCTGGGGGTCCCATATTGCTGCCACTCCGGTTCCCCCGCTGCTGCTCTCTTCGGGGACTCCGCACATTGGTCAAGGTAGGAGTAAAATAGTAGGATTAGTCCCAGCTGAGGCACACCCGGTGGTCCCTTTTTCCATCCCAGTGATTGACCTACCTGATAGAAAGCCTATATCCACCTGTTTTGAACCAGTTAGGCACCCAAATTCTATTAGAAAAATTCGGGATTGGGAACTTACAATTAGAAAACCAATTGTTATAATTGGAGACTCCAATATCTCACGGATACCTAGGTTTGCTGACCCCAGAGTGCAAGCAGACAGCTTCCCTGGGGCAACATTTTACCATCTAAAAGGGGTACTAGAAAAATTGGCAGAACACCCAACGGTGGAGAAGGTGGTTCTATCCGGGGTTTAAACAACTGCCTTTTGAAACAGCTGGCGTTGACCTCCTGGAAACAACTACAACAACTGTTGAAAGTGGCGGAAAGTAAATTTCCCAATGCAATACTTTACGTGCCAATTATCAACTACTCGGATAGATTGGAAAAACATCAACAGATGCTCTTGGATCAACTTAACCAAAAAATCCTAGAGCAATGTAACTATTTACCGGAGATTAGCAAACTTAGGTTCCATACACTGCTACGTGACCCAGTACACTGGACACCTGAAACAGGAAATTTGATCTTGAACTATTGGTTGGATAATTTAAACATGTAAGAGGAGTACAGTGCCCTGATACAGCTCCATATTCAAATATCACTAACCTTTCACACTCATATAGGCTTTCTGAGATGGAAAGAAAGGTATTGGAACGGGGATTATCTTTTATCCCCACCCCCAGAATAATGGATAGGATAGAGCTTCAAGGGACCTTCACCTATACCATAGGAGATTAAAATTGTTGGATCATTTTAACTATGTAACTGATATCCCCTTTGTGCCATTTACAGATCCCTCTTCTTGGGAACCTAGAGTACAATCCATGTCTCCATCCATTCGGACGTTGATTAGGAAGGATCTGGATGCATTTAGGAGGTTCCGACCGGGTCCAGTCACTGGGGGTAATATCACGGAACTGGAGCGGGATATTATTAAATCATTGGGGTCCAACCAGAGTATAGTTATCAAACCAGCGGATAAAGGATCACAGATTGTAATTATGGACAGAGTACAGTATTTGTTGGAGGCTAACAGGCAACTAAATAACGTGAAAAATTATGTCCCGTTAGATCACTCTATCCAATCTGAAACTCAAAAAAGGATCAAGGTGATATTGGCGGAATTGCTGGAAAATAAGTTTATTTCGTCCAAGCAATATACTTACCTGCTGGGCCCCGAGGAGCCAAGACCGCGACAATTCTATCTCCTTCCAAAAATTCATAAACCTTTGGAAGAGTGGTCTGTGCCCTTTCAGATTCCTAGTGGCCGCCCAATTGTTAGTGACTGCGGATCGGAATCGTACCGAATTGCAGAATATATTGATTACTTTATTAATCCGTTATCCCAGAGGCATGCTTCTTATGTTAAGGATACATATGATTTTGTGGATAAACTTAAAGGCCTTGAATTACCACTAGGGGCGTTTTTATTTTCAATAGATATCAACTCATTATATACAAACATTGAAACCTCTTTGGGACTGCGGGCGATAAAACAGGCATTTGATAGATTTCCTGATCCTCAGCGTCCGGATAAGGAAATCTTAGATCTGTTGGAGCTTAGTCTCTTGAGGAACGATTTTAATTTTAATGATGAGTTCTATCTTCAGATTCATGGGACTGCCATGGGTAAGAAATTTGCTCCGGCCTTTGCTAACTTATATATGGGCTTCTGGGAAGAGACGGCTTTTCTTAAGTGCCAGATCCTTCCTTTTCTATATCTTAGGTATTTGGATGATATTTTTGGAATTTGGGTGAGTTCTATGCAAGACTTTGAGTGCTTCTTAGAAACTCTTAATACACATCATCCGGCCATTACAACCTCCCACAATATACAAAAGGAAAAACTAGAGTTTTTGGACACTCAGGTCCTAATGATACCCTCAGATGGGGTAATTAAATCATTGGCCACTAAAGTTTTCTTTAAGGAGACTGATAGGCATACCTTGTTACATAAAGCAAGTTACCATCCAAAACATACTTTCAGAGGGATCATTAAATCCCAGCTGATTCGGTTCAACAGAATCTGCACATTGGGTGAGCATGTGGAGGAGGCCACAACTATACTTTTTAAAGCCTTGGGGCCACGGGGATACTCCAAACGTTTCCTTAGGGGAATAAAGATGGAAGTACAGGAATTATTTGGTAGGGTAGGGGGATACAATAAAACAGTGGAAACACATACTTTGATACCATTTGTTACAACATACTCTGGGAATTTAAGTGGTTTTGGCAGGAACTTGAGGTCCAATTTCAGGGAGGCCCAACAAGTGGTGGAGGGACTGGTAGATTGTAGAGTAATCTCAGCGTATAGAAGAAATAAAAATCTCGGGGACAGTCTGGTCCACTCTGCCTTTCAGACGAAAAGGGTACCTAATAAATTGGATAAATATTTGGGGAAACCAAAGTATGTTACTAATGCTTTTTCGGGGTTGGGGTTCCTTGTAAGACAGAGGATCGAACTGTCCACTGTAAACTTGATCTACGGAATTAAGTGCAAATTGTGCCAAAAGATTTACATAGGAGAAACAAAGAATGCATTACAGGTTAGACTGAAGCAACACCTATACCAGATAGCTAAGGGTAATAAGACTACGGTGTTGTATGCGCATTTTGGCATACATACAGTGGACGGTTTGAGTATCTTTGGCTTGGAGACAAATGGGAGTTGGTCCAGGGCACAACGACAGGGGATGGAAAGAACTTGGATTGGGCGTCTCAATACGATAGACCCTAAGGGCCTGAATGAAAAATATTGATTTACTTTGGCTTATCTAACGGATGGAAGGGGTCATCTTTGGTGTAGTGATATGGGCTATTTAGGGTGGGGGAGGGAAGAGGGGAGGTGGTGAGGGCCGGTGGAGAGCCACTCATTATAAATGTTTGTTTATGGTATTGTCCATGATGGATTTGCCATTGTCTGATAGCACTTATGATTGTTTTTTTATTCAATTATTTATTGATTTATTTATGGACCACAAAAACGATGGCACTTATTTTTACTATATTTTTGATTTTCTAGTGTGGTGTGGTTTTATTTCATTTATTTATGGATTTATTTACGGATCACAAAAATGATGGCACTTATTTTTTATCATATCCTTGATCTTTTAGTGTGGTGTGGTTTTATTGGATTATTTGGATATTTTTATAGCACTTATTTTGTGTTTGTTTTTGTTTGTTTATTTATTTATTTTAGTCGGGTGGCTCACCTGGTAGACCCTAACCTGAATTTTAACCTTAGACCCTAGGTACCCCTAACCCTGAGACCCTCATGCCTAATCTTTTATTGAATTTAACCCTGACCCTAACCTCTATCCTAACCCTAATTCTAACCTTAACCTCAAT
>NC_088212.1:1647500-1670000 GCF_036934945.1 Oncorhynchus masou masou | reverse complement strand
GAGAATCAACGGCCTTTTTGGCATTTTTTCTTCAACAGACCTTCATAGACCTCCAGACCATCGAGCCTCAACTACACATATACCCACACACACACCCTATTTTTTCTGGTCCAAAATACGGCCTTTTTACCGTACTACGACCAAGTGCACTTTTTTCTGCACTTTTCTTTTCTCCTCCCTGCCACCTGATGAAGCCGAGTAAGGCAGAAACGTTTCGTGGCTGGGCTGCCCCTAGATCCGTTGTGATGCTGTAAGGAAGGCAGGTTCCACACGGACTTCGGGGGTATCTCCTTTTGGCTACTCAAATTCCTTTGTACTTTTCTCTCTCCTTACTTTCAGTTTTACACAGGGACACACACACGGTAGATCTACAGGACAGCGATGACCCTGGGCACTCTGATGGCTACTCAGACCCCCTACTTCATCACAATACAAGCCCAAACAATTTCGACGGGGCATAGTTATCTTCATAGACCCTCTACATTTTTTGAAAGAGACGCACAGAGGGTCCGGCCGAATAAGAGTTTCAACCGGCAACCTAGTCTCATCATAGGATCGTCGCACAGCTTACCCCCACCATACCAGAGGACCCAGAGACCCGGTCATATCCTCATAAGATTGACATAGGGAAGGGCTCCTTTTGGGCAACACAAACCCTCCTAACCTTCCCCCACATCATACCCTGACCAGGGTGATTGAGGGAACGGAGCAGAGGCAGAGTGTTAAGGTGGCCTCTGCATTTTCATCTCCATCCCATACCCAGACCTGGGTGGTATGGAATGTTAATCAGTAGGAACAGGTTATAACTCTGTTACTACTTAACTCCATACTCTCTTCCCAGTCAACCCCATCTAAACATGGATTGCTGGATAGAACCACAGGCTGAATCCCCCAGTTGACCACTAGACCCACAGCCTATCCCACACCGTGGTACTCCTGGACCCTCTAGACACCAAACCTCCCATAACAACTGGAAGAAGAAACGCACAGAAGGGCCAGCAGATAAAAAGCGTTGACCGGCAGCCCAGTCTCATCATTGGAACGCCGACTTCACCTCACACAGAGACCCCTGTTCAGGCTTCAACTAACGGCACTACAGGCTCCCACCTACTCCAACCACACAGGACAACCCGATCTCACCAACCCAAGATCAACTAAGAACCAAAGACAAAGAAACCCTTCAAAGAAAACAGCCTACCCCCACCATACCAGGGGACCCAGAGACCCTGTCACACCATCACAAGGCTGACATAGGAACGGACTCCTTCTGGACGGCACGAAGCAGAGACAGAGTGTTGAGGTGACCTCTGTACTTTCCTTCCTGTCCCATACCCTCCCAAACCATCCACTAATAGAACCCAGCTCCGCTACAAAGTCCACCTACAGATACCCCAAGGACTGGACTCATCCACGACATTCGGCCCAACAACACACCCAGCTAAAAAGCAATACCCTCACCAACCCAGCATCATTGGATCAACGCGTCAAGAGCAGGACCGAAAACACAGGAATAAAGATACTGAATGGAACATCAGGCCCCCACCACTACGGCTGGACCACAACTGAGACTCTCAGTACCCTGGAGGAACGTCCGGACAGACACTGCACCTGCACCTTACACACCCCACATCCCATACAAAAGTTAGGGGGTCATCAAGACCACAAAAAATAGTTTTTCAAATAGCACCATAGAGTTACCATGACCATGGACTCTCAAGAAATACTTTCCTTTTTATAAAAAAAAAAAAAAAAAAAGGAATATAACTATATTTTTTATATATAAGTATATCACCTTTTTCCCAGGTTTCTTGAACTCAGGGTTACCATGACCATGGACCCTTTGATACAAAGAAACTTCAAAATAGAATCTAAATAGCTAAATGTTATTTACCTAGAACCCTCACCATCTCACCATCCTTCCAAATCTACCTCACCGAAGATACCCACCAGCACCCCCAACGGACGAGAACCTTTTTTCTCCAACTACTCTGGGGGCCCGACTATTCGACTCCCCCGCAGCGAGCGGACCCTAAGCAATCAGGCCCGACCATACACCAAGCAAGAAGAAGGGAGGAAATGGTAGACCGGACTCCTTCGGGACCCCTCTGGGGCCTGTTGGCAGACCTATCGGCTCAACCCTCCCAGCCCCCTTACACACGGGAGACTCACGTAACGCGCTGGACCACTATCTACCCCAGATTAGATCTGGATTGGCAGTTTGTTCAGTAGCGCGTGTTTCCTCCTAGCGGGTTGGGATACCCAAAAGAGGGGCTTTTGGGTTATGCGCTGCCGCTGGAGGATCGCGCCTGCCGGATAACCCCTGGGGTGCCCAGATAATGTCTGGCGAGGTATCGGACCCCACAGAAGAATTTCCCACTGTGGGACCCCCTACCCCGCCGCACTTAGCCTGGACAACCGAACCATTTTTTTACCTGGACTACGAACCAATTCACTGTCTAGGGATGATATACCTCTGGAAACGTTACGATCCTGGAAGGGAGTAATTCCACTGGTCACTATCGCCCAAAACCACTGAATTACCTACGACTGAGATGGTGGGGATGGAAACACCCAATTAACTTCTACTACTGCCGGACGTTTCATACGTAAGCCAGAGAAGGTTTGCCGGTTTCTAAACCCTCCATACACCGACCGAAAACACAGGACGTGACTCCAGGGGCGGATGCATGACAAACGTATAGAGGGCTCGCCTTCTGGGTTTTTGTCTGCTCAAACCACAGGCTGTTATAGACCGACCACTTGACAGGGACACATGGCAACCGACTGAGGTCCGGACCTGCACAAGGTACGCAACTCGATGGTTTTGCCTGATCCTACGCCGAGTATACCCATACAGACCAGCTGGATTCGACTAGACATGGGTTGATTTGGAATTAGGATCCTGGAAGGGAATAACTCCCAATCATACACATGATTGAAAACATCCAGGACCAAAGACTGACGAACACTGAAGTGGATACATAGACAACATGGAGTTAAAGAAGAAGGATTCGAAAGGGAGTAAAAAACTCCTAGGTTGCACTATGCTTTCCACCTCTGTTGACATAACGGACCTGGACATCATGACCATACCACTCAACATGGACACATGGCAACCAACCGAGGACCGGACCTGCATAAGGGACGCAACTCAAGGGCTTTGCCTGATCCTAAGTTGAGTTGACAGACCTACCTAAACTTAACCCTTTCTATACCTTACCCTAACCCTAACCTTAACCATCCCAAAACCCATACCTAAACTTAACCCTAACCTTAACCCTTTAAAAAAAAACATATCTTACCCTAACCCTAAACCCTAACCTTAACCATTCTAAAACCATACCTAACCCTAACCCTACAGACTGACAGTCCTTTAACCCAACCAACGGGTTAATCTACAAGTGGGCTACCATAGGGCCTACAACTTTGGCCGGCCGGTATATGATGTGGAGTGCAACCCCTCCCTTCCCCCCTCCGGTTTCCACGTGTCAGAGATGGAAGTGGATCAACCGACTCAAAACTAGAAACCTAACCCTAACTCTAACCCTCACCCTAACCCTCACCCTAACCCTCTAACCCTCTAACCCTAACCCTAACCCTCTAACCCTAACCCTAACCCTAACCCGTTTGAACCCAACCCTAACCCTAACCCTTACCCTTATCCTAACCCCAACCCTAACCCTAACCCTTACCCTTATCCTAACCCCAACCCTAACCCTAATCCTAACCCTAACCCTAATCTTAACCCTAACCCTAACCTTAACCCAAGTTACCCTAACCCTAGCCCTAACCCTAACCCCAACCCTTACCTTAAACCCTTAGATTCTTATATCTGACTTTTAACTCAACCTTGACTTGTATTTTAATTCTGACCCTTATGATAATCCGAATTTGAATTTGGACCTTAACCTATGGCTTTCAAATTTCCAGCCTAAATTTTAACTCTGGCTTTATGTCCCTACACTTCCATATCTAGTTTGAATCTCTACACTCTCTACATCTATTTTTAAATCTCTACACTCTCTATATCTATTCTAATCCTAGACCACTGCTCTGAGTTTGGCATTTGGCCTTTTTTCTTAGCATAGAATTTCTGGCTTTTAACTTAAGCCTTATTTTAATGTCTTACTTTGGTTCTTTTTTTTCCTTTTTTTATATAGTTTTTTCTAGTCATTTAAAGTATATAATACACAAGTCTCACCATTTATCTTAAAGTGGTTGCCTGTGCCAGTGCACACCAGATTCGTCTGTTTCTCATTTAACCTAACCCTAACCCCAACCCCAACCCCTAACGCTAACCCCTAACGCTAACCCCTAACGCTAACCCCTAACCCTAACCCCTAACCCTAACCCTTACAGCTTTATTTCCAACCCTAACACTATGTCCCCATATCTAATCCGAATCTTTCACTCTCCATATTTAATTTTTTTCTTCAGATTCTTATATTGATTTTTTTTTCCTAGACCACCGTACTGAACTCAGCACTTGGCCTTTATTCTTAGTTCAGAATTTCTGGCTTTTAACTTAAGCCGTGTTTTAATGTCGGACTCTGGTCTTTCTTTTATAACCTTTTTCTCAGTCATTTAAAGTATTTTATACATACGTCTCACCCATTTATCCTAAAGGGGTTGCCTGTGCCAGTGCACACAAGATTTGTCTGTCACTCATTGTACCTAACCTAGCCCGCGCCTGGCATATTATACATTATTTGGGTTTCAAAAGACTTCTTTGACTGGATGTTTTTAGTATGTTAATTGTTTTAATTTGTTGGTCAAGTAGGCCACAATAATCAAATACCTACCCAAATTGGGACAGTTAATGGGAGGAGAATGGGGGGGATGGACGGAGGACTAAACATACATATGGCTCAGGAAGAAGGGACCCGCCCCCTCAATTCCCCATTTCAGCACAGGTGTTGGTGACTACTCATTACCTCTGAAGAAAGCTATGATGCTGAAACGTCAGGTCCCTGTTTGTTTGTTTTAATTTCTGTTTGTTTTAATTTCTGTAAGTTCCCTTAACAGATGTTTTCCTTTAACAAACTATTCAACGGCAGTACTATGGAATTTAGCACATGAAGGCCTCTTGGACTGCGAATTCACTCGAAAGGAAGCTCCAGTGAGAACAAATGCCTGGAAAAGGATTAAGGTGAAAGAGATTTTTTTCTAACCTTTTGAACATTGATAAGAACATTACTAGTTCCATGGACTATCTCCTTTGGCTGGTGGATCATTACCAGAGAGTGTTTGTGTAGGATAAACTCAAGGGAACTTCAGAATCTTAATTGTTTTTATGTTTCATTGTTTCTTGGTTTTAAATCTTGTCTCTTTATGAAAAGGTTATTTTCTTCCTATATTTTTTTCCCCTATGTCCGGATTTTTAAAAACTTTTTATTTTTTTAAATAGCCTAGGGTGTAGTGGAGACTCAGCTGGGATAACATTTCTGATTGCGGTCATTGTTTGGGGTGGTAGAAGATGACGCTTCCCAGAAGCAACAGGTTTGGGCCCCTGGCTCATTCTATAACTTTGGGGGAGAATACACTTTAAAACCTCTTTCGACCCTAAATTGACTAAGCAGTACTTTAAACTATTACAAGCCATCCATCATGCGGAAATTTTAGCAGAGCTACAAAGGACTAGGTCCTTCCCACCAGGCATGATGAAACAAGTTGTTAGACTTTCAGCTTTTATCAAACCTTCCTCACCTAACTCAAGCACTCTGGCACTGGTGAAGGAAAATACGGACCACTGGATGAACACCAATATGGGTATTCTGGTGGATCATTATGATTCAGTCCTAGCAGCGGGGTTACAGGAGATGGGGAGAGTTGATACCAATTCCCTTGAGCGAGCTGTGGCTTGGGCAAGGACCAGATATAGACGTAAATTTACTCTGTCATCAGTGGCAACATTAAAGGCTATGCTTCCCAAGGCCAGCACTGGTGCCAGTGAGGCGGCAGGTCCGGGCCAATTGACTATGGAGGACTTCCCGCCCTTGTTGGGGGTTCTGTCTCCAGCTCCCAGTAAGGTGGAAGGGGTGGGAGATGGCAGTCCGGCAGGTAGGTTAGTCCATAATGGGCCTAAACATGGACCTAGGGGGAGTTCCCCTAGGAGGTCTCCCGGGCTATCAGCTCTAGAGCTGGATCCAGCGAAACGGGGGGGAAATTATTTCAGCTACGGCTGAGGTATATTCTCCTAGACCCCAAGTACCTGCTGGAGACCCATCGACCACAGTTAGTGCCAGGGGGGGCTGATATTTGGAAGCAAACACAGGTGAGGTCTGCTCTTGTTCATAGTCCTAAGAGGTTTTTATACAGTAATGTGGTCCTACAATGTAGTAATACAATTACCTCTTTATCTGACTCTGGCCAGGAGGACCCCGGAGTTGGAGGGGGGCGGAAGCCGTGGGGGGCGGCCCTTGGGACCGGCGGAGGGGGGGATGAACATATGATGATAAGTGGCGACAAAACGGAATGTTTCTTGATCACGACCTTGTCTGAGCCCCCTGGGGGGTCCCATATTGCTGCCACTCCGGTTCCCCCGCTGCTACTCTCTTCGAGGACTCCGCCTCTTTGTCAAGGTAAGAGTAGAACAGTGGGATTAGCCCCAGCTGAGGTGCACCCGGGGGTCCCTTCTTCCATCCCAGTGATTAACCTACCTGTCAGGAAGCCTATATCCACCTGCTTTGAACCAGTTAGGCACCCAAATTCTATCAGCAAAATGTGGGATTGGGAACTTACAATTAGAAAACCAATTGTTATAATTGGAGATTCTAATATCTCACGGATACCTAGGTTTGCTGACCCCAGAGTGCAAGCGGACAGCTTCCCTTGGGCCACATTTTACCATCTAAAGGGGGTAGTAGAAAAATTGGCACAACACCCAACAGTAGAGAAGGTGGTTCTATCGGGGGGCTTAAACAACTGCCTTCTGAAACAGCTGGCGTTGACCTCCTGGAAACAACTACAACAACTGTTGAAAATGGCAGAAAGCAAATTCCCCAATGCAATACTCTATGTGCCAATTATCAACTACTCAGATAGATTGGAAAAACAGCAACAGATGCTCTTGGATCAACTTAATCAAAAAATCCTAGAGAAATGTAACTATTTACCGGAGATTAGCAAACTTAGGTTCCATACACTGCCACATGACCCAGTACACTGGACAGCTGAAACAGGAAATATCATTTTGAACTATTGGCTGGATAATTTAAACATGTAAGGGGAGAACAGTGCCCTAATACAACTCCACACTCAAATATCACTAATCTTTCAGACTCATATAGGCTTTCTGAGACGGAAAGAAAGGTATTGGAATGGGGATTGTCTTTTATCCCCACCCCCCGAATAATGGATAGGATGGAGCTTCGTAGGGTCCTTCACCTATACCATAGGTGTAACGGCGTTCTTCTTTTGTTGAAAGAGAGTCGGACCGAAATGCAGCGTGTAAGTTACTCATGTTTAATAGTGAAGACAAACAAACAAACTATACATGAAATAACTTAATAAATACAAAAACAACAAACGGAAAGTGAAACCTATTACAGCCTGACTGGTGCACACTACAGAGACAGGAACAATCACCCACAAAATGTAAAGCGAAACCCAGGCTACCTAAATACGGTTCCCAATCAGAGACAACGAGAGTCACCTGATCTGATTGAGAACCGCCTCAGGCAGCCAAACCTATTATACACACACACCCCTAATCAGCTACAATCCCAACTACTACAAACCCCAATACGAAACTACAATACATAATAAACCCATGTCACACCCTGGTCTGACTAACTAATAAACTAAAACACAAAATACTAAGACCAAGGCGTGACAGAACCCCCCCCCCCCTAAGGTGCGGACTCCCGAACGCACCTCAAAACCATAGGGAGGGTCCAGGTGGGCGTCTGTCCATGGTGGCGGTTCCGGCTCCGGAAGTGGACCCCACTTCATAAATGTCATTGTTCCTCCCCTTCGCGTCCATGGATAATCCACCCTAAACACCGACCATGGCCGAATAGTCCTCACCCAGAACCCTACATAACAGAAGAGCAGCTCGGGACTGAGGGGCAGCTCGGGACTGAGGGGCAGCTCGGGACTGAGGGGCAGCTCGGGACTGAGGGGCAGCTCGGTACTGAGAAGAAGCCCAGCACTGAGAAAAAGCCCAGTACTGAGAAGAAGCCCAGCCAGGCAGTTGAATCCGGCAGATCCTGGCTGACTGGCGGATCCTGGCTGACTGGCGGATCCTGGCTGACTGGCAGATCTGGCGGATCCTGGCTGACTGGCGGATCCTGGCTGACTGGGAGATCTGGAAGAGTCTGGTTGACTGGCGGATCTGGAAGAGTCTGGTTGACTGGCGGATCTGGAAGAGTCTGGTTGACTGGCGGATCTGGAAGAGTCTGGTTGACTGGCGGATCTGGAAGAGTCTAGGTTGACTGGCGGATCTGGAAGAGTCTGGTTGACTGGCGGATCTGGAAGAGTCTGGTTGACTGGCGGATCTGGAAGAGTCTGGTTGACTGGCGGATCTGGAAGAGTCTGGTTGACTGGCGGATCTGGAAGAGTCTGGTTGACTGGCGGATCTGGAAGAGTCTGGTTGACTGGCGGATCTGGAAGAGTCTGGTTGACTGGCGGATCTGGAAGAGTCTGGCTGACTGGCGGATCTGGCTGCTTCATGCTGACTGGCAGCTCTGGCGGCTTCATGGAGACTGGCAGCTCCTTGCAGATTGGCAGCTCTAGCTGCTCCATGCAGACTTGCAGATCTGGCAGCTCCATGCAGACTGGCAGCTCCATGCAGACTGGCAGCTCCATGCAGACTGGCAGCTCCATGCAGACTGGCAACTCCATGCAGACTGGCAGCTCTTTGCAGACTGGCAGCTCTAGCTGCTCTATACAGGCAGGAGGCTCCGACAGCGCGACAGTTTCAACTGACCTGAGCCCTAGGACCATGCCCCAGGACTACTTGACATGATGCCTCCTTGCTGTCCCCAGTCCACCTGGCCGTGCTGCTGCTCCAGTTTCAACTGTTCTGCCTTATTATTATTCGACCATGCTGGTCATTTATGAACATTTGAACATCTTGGCCATGTTCTGTTATAATCTCTACCCGGCACAGCCAGAAGAGGACTGGCCACCCCACATAGCCTGGTTCCTCTCTAGGTTTCTTCCTAGGTTTTGGCTTTTCTAGGGAGTTTTTCCTAGCCACCGTGCTTCTACACCTGCATTGCTTGCTGTTTGGGGTTTTAGGCTGGGTTTCTGTACAGCACTTTGAGATATCAGCTGATGTACGAAGGGCTATATAAATAAATTTGATTTGATTTGATTTAGAGGAGGAAGGCTCTAGAACCGCTGAACAGGCGGAAGAACCCGACAGCGCAGGAGAGGGAGAAAGCGCTGGCTGTGCTGAACAGGCGAGGCGCACTGAAGGCCTGATGCGTGGTGCTGGCACTGGTGGTATTTGGCCGAGGACACGCACAGGAAGCCTAGTGCGGGGAGCTGCTACTGGAGGGCTGGGGTGTGGAGGTGGTTCTGGATAGACCGGACCGTGCAGGCGCACTGGAGCTCTTGAGCACCGAGCCTGCCCAACCTTACCTGGTTGAATACTCTCGGTTGCCCTGCCAGTGCTGTGAGAAGAAATAGCCCGCACTGGGCTATGTAGGCGAACCGGAGACACCGAGCGCAAGGCTGGTGCCATGTAAGCCGGCCCAAGGAGACGCACTGGAGACCGGATGCGTAGAGCCGGCTTCATAGCATTTGGCTCGACGCTCAATCTAGCCCGGCCGATACGTGGAGCTGAAATATACCGCACCGGGCTATGCACCCGCACTGGGGACACCGTGCGCACCACTGCATAACATGGTGCCTGCCCGGCCTCTCTAGCCCTCCGGTAAGCACAGGGAGATTGCGCAGGTCTCCTACCTGACGCAGCCATACTCCCTGATAGCCCCCCCCAAAACATTTTTTGGGGCTGCTTTTCAGGCTTCCTTGCCAACCGTGTTCCCTCGTATCGTCGGCTCCTATCTCCGGCTGCCTCTGCTCTTCTTAGTGCCTCCACCTGTTGCCATCCACGTCGCCGTGCTGCCTCCTCATACCAGCGCCTCTCCGCTTCAGCCGCTTCTAATTCCTCCTTAGGGCGGCGATATTCACCAGACTGAGCCCAGGGTCTTTTTCCTTCCAGCACGTCTTCCCATGTCCATTCTCTGAATAATTCCTCCTCCCTTTGCTTCTCCAGCTGTCGTTGCCTGTTAATACGCTGCTCCTGTTTGGGCTGCACCTGCCTGTTGACACGCTGCTCGGTCCGAGTGTGGTGGGTGATTCTGTAACGGCGTTCTTCTTTTGTTGAAAGAGAGTCGGACCGAAATGCAGCGTGTAAGTTACTCATGTTTAATAGTGAAGACAAACAAACGAACTATACATGAAATAACTTAATAAATACAAAAACAACAAACGGAACGTGAAACCTATTACAGCCTGACTGGTGCACACTACACAGAGACAGGAACAATCACCCACGAAATGTAAAGCGAAACCCAGGCCACCTAAATACGGTTCCCAATCAGAGACAACGAGAATCACCTGACTCTGATTGAGAACCGCCTCAGGCAGCCAAACCTATTATACACACACACCCCTAATCAGCTACAATCCCAACTACTACAAACCCCAATACGAAACTACAATACATAATAAACCCATGTCACACCCTGGTCTGACTAACTAATAAACTAAAACACAAAATACTAAGACCAAGGCGTGACAATAGGAGACTAAAATTGTTGGATCATTTTAATTATGTAACTGACATTCCCTTTGTGCCATTTACAGATCCCTCTTTTTGGGAACCTAGAGTACAATCCATGTCTCCAACCATTCAGACGTTGATTAGGAAGGATCTGGATGCATTTAAGAGGTTCCTACCTGGCCCAGTCACTAGAGGGAATATTACGCAATTGGAGCTAGATACTATTAAATCGTTGGGGTCCAACCAGAGTATAGTCATTAAACCTGCGGATAATTTTTGGATGAAAAACGTTCCCGTTTTAAACAAGATATTCTGTCACGAAAAGATGCTCGACTATGCATATAATTGATAGCTTTGGAAAGAAAACGCACTGAATTTTCCAGAACTGCAAAGATATTGTCTGTGGGTGCCCTAGAACAGGAGCTACAGGCAAAACCAAGATGAAACGGCAACCAGGAAACCAGCAGGATTTTTGAGGCTCCGTTTTCCATTGTCTCCTTATATGGCTGTGAATGCGAGAGGAATGAGCCTGCCCTTTCTGTCATTTCCCCAAGGTGTCTGCAGCATTGTGACGTATTTGTAGGCATATCATTGGAAGATTGACCATAAGAGACTACATTTTCCAGGTGTCCGCCCGGTGTCCTCCGTCGAAATTGGTGCGTCTTTTTCAGCTGCTGGTATTT
Organism: Oncorhynchus masou masou; assembly: GCF_036934945.1. Classification (NCBI taxonomy): domain Eukaryota; kingdom Metazoa; phylum Chordata; class Actinopteri; order Salmoniformes; family Salmonidae; genus Oncorhynchus; species Oncorhynchus masou. The sequence goes on along the minus strand of NC_088212.1, from coordinate 1,658,579 downwards.
TTCCATGCGATTCTGAGGGGAAAGCAGGCTTCCACGAACTGCATATGAATGAAGAGATATGTGAAAAAACACCTTGAGGATTGATTCTAAACAACGTTTGCCATGTTTCGGTCGATTATTATGGAGTTAATTCGGAAAAAGTTTGACGTTTTGGTGACTGAATTTTCGGTTCGTTTCGGTAGCCAAATGTGATGTACAAAATGGAGCGATTTCTCCTACACAAAGATTCTTTCAGGAAAAACTGAACATTTGCTATGTAACTGAGAGTCTCCTCATTGAAAACATCCGAAGCTCTTCAAAGGTAAATGATTTTATTTATTTGGTTATCTGGTTTTTGTGAAAATGTTGCGTGCTAAATGCTACTCAAAATGCTAAGCTAGCTTAGCATACTCTTACACAAATTAGTGATTTGCTATGGTTCAAAAGCATATTTTGAAAATCTGAGATGACAGTGTTGTTAAGAAAAGGCTAAGCTTGAGAGCAGGCGCATTATTTTCATTTTATTTGTGATTTTCAGAAATCGTTAACGTTGCGTTATGCTAATGAGCCTGAGGCTTTATTCATGATCCCGGATCCGGGATGTGGAGTATCAAGAGGTTTAAGGAGACTGATAGGCATACCATGTTACATAAGCCAAGTTACCATCCAAAACATACTTTCAGAGGGATCATTAAATCACAGCTAATTCGGTTCAATAGACTCTGTACATTGGGTGAGCATGTGGAGGAGGCCATAACCATCCTTTTTAGAGCCTTGGGGCCACGGGGCTATTCCAAACGTTTCCTTAGGGGGATAAAGGCAGAAGTACGGGAATTATTTGGCAGGGAAGGTAGGATACAATAAAACAGTGGAAACACGTAATCTGATACCACTGGTTACAACATACTCTGGGAGTTTGAGTGGATTTGGCAGGAACCTGAGGTTAAATTTCAGGGAAGCTCAGCAAGCGGTGGAAGGACTGGTAGATTGTAGAGTAATGTCAGCGTATAGAAGAAACAAAAACCTCGGGGACAGTTTGGTCCACTCTGCTTTCCAGACGAAAAATGCACCTAATAAATTGGATAAATATTTTGTGAGACCAAGTATATTGTTAATGCCTTTTCGGGGTTGGGGTTCCTCGTATGACAGAGGATCGAATTGTCCACTGTAAACTTGATCTATGGAATTAAGTGTAAATTGTGCCAAAAGATTTACATAGGAGAAACAAAGAATGCACTACAGGTCAGACTGAAACAACACCTATACCAGATAGCTAAGGGTAATAAGACTAAGGTTTTGTACCTGCATTTTGGCATACATACAGTGGACGGTTTGAGTATCTTTGGGCTGGAGACAAATGGGAGTTGGTCCAGGGCACAACGACAGGGGATGGAAAGAACTTGGATTGGGCGTCTCAATACGATAGACCCTAAGGGCCTGAATGAAAAATATTGATTTACTTTGGCTTACCTAGCTGATGGAAGGGGTCATCTTCGGTGTAGTGACATGGGCTATCTGGGGTGGGGGAGGGAAGAGGGGAGGTGGTGGGGGCCTGTGGAGAGCCACCCATTATAAATGTTTGTTTATTGCATTATTCATTTATTTTTGACTGGTCCATGGTGGATTTGCCATTGTCTGATAGCACTTATTATTGCTTATCTCTTATTTAATTATTTATTTATGGATCTACTTACTGATCATAACAACGATAGCACTTATTTTCATCATATCCTTGATCTCTTATTGTGGCGTGATTCTATTTGATTGTTTGGATATTTTTAGCAGTTATTTTATTTCTTATTTAAGTATTTATTTATGGTCCTACTCATGGACCATAAAAACGATGGCACTTATTTTCATTATATCCTTGATTTTTTTTCAGTGTGGTGTGGTTTTATTTTATTGTTTGGATACTTTTAGCATTTATCTTGAGTTTTGCCTTGTTTGATGGCACTATGGACCTTTTTATTATTTTTTTTATTTTTATTTTTTATGTCCGTATTTATTGGGTGGTTCACCTTGTAGACCCTAACCCTCACCTGAATTCTAACCCTAACCCCTAGTTACCCCAATCCCTCACCCTAACCCTGAGAGCCCCATGCCTAATCTTAAATCTTTGGAGAACCTAACCCTAACCTGAATTCTAACCTTAACCCCTAGTTATCCCAATCCCTCACCCTAACTCTGAGACCCTCATGCCTAACCTTAAACCTTTAGACCCTCATATCTGATTTTGATCCAACCGGGAACTGTAATTTGATCCTGACCCTTATGGGAATCCCAATTGGAATTCTGACCTTAACTTTTAGTTTTTAAATTTACAGCTTTATTCCCAACCCTAACCCTATGTCCCCATATCTAATCCGAATCTTCCACTCTCCATATTTAATTTTTTTTCTTCAGATTCTTATATTGATTTTTTTTTTCCGAGACCACCGTACTGAACTCGGCACTTGGCCTTTATTCTTAGTTCAGAATTTCTGGCTTTTAACTTAAGCCGTGTTTTAATGTCGGACTCTGGTCTTTCTTTTATAACCTTTTTCTCAGTCATTTAAAGTATTTTATACATACGTCTTACCCATTTATCCTAAAGGGGTTGCCTGTGCCAGTGCACACCAGATTCGTCTGTCACTCATTGTACCTAACCCTAACCCCTAACCCCAACCCCAACCCTCTGGAAGCGTTACGATCCTGGAAGGGAGTAGCTCCACTGGTCACTATCACCCAAACCACTGAATTACCTATGACTGAGATGGTGGGGATTGACACATGGCAATCAACTTCTCCTACTGCCGGATGTACGATACGGAAGCCAAATCAAATTTTATTTGTCACATACACATGGTTAGCAGATGTTAATGCGAGTGTAGTGAAATGCTTGTGCTTCTAGTTCCGACAATGCAGTAATAACCAACAAGTAATCTAACTAACAATTCCTAAACTACTGTCTTATACACAGTGTAAGGGGATAAAGAATATGTACATAAGGATATATGAATGAGTGATGGTACAGAGCAGCATAGGCAAGATACAGTAGATGGTATCGAGTACAGTATATACATATGAGATGAGTATGTAAACAAAGTGGCATAGTTAAAGTGGTTAGTGATACATGTATTACATAAGGATGCAGTCGATGATATAGAGTACAGTATATACGTATGCATATGAGATGAATAATGTAGGGTAAGTAACATTATATAAGGTAGCGTTGTTTAAAGTGGCTAGTGATATATTTACATCATTTCCCATCAATTCCCATTATTAAAGTGGCTGGAGTTGAGTCAGTGTCAGTGTGTTGGCAGCAGCCACTCAATGTTAGTGGTGGCTGTTTAACAGTCTAATGGCCTTGAGATAGAAGCTGTTTTTCAGTCTCTCGGTCCCAGCTTTGATGCACCTGTACTGACCTTGCCTTCTGGATGATAGCGGTGTGAACAGGCAGTGGCTCGGGTGGTTGATGTCCTTGATGATCTTTATGGCCTTCCTGTAACATCGGGTGGTGTAGGTGTCCTGGAGGGCAGGTAGTTTGCCCCCGGGGATGCGTTGTGCAGACCTCACTACCCTCTGGAGAGCCTTACGGTTGAGGGCGGAGCAGTTGCCGTACCAGGCGGTGATACAGCCCGCTAGGATGCTTTTGATTGTGCATCTGTAGAAGTTTGTGAGTGCTTTTGGTGACAAGCCAAATTTTTTCAGCCTCCTGAGGTTGAAGAGGCGCTGCTGCGCCTTCTTCACGATGCTGTCTGTGTGAGTGGACCAATTCAGTTTGTCTGTGATGTGTATGCCGAGGAACTTAAAACTTGCTACTCTCTCCACTACTGTTCCATCGATGTGGATAGGGGGGTGTTCCCTCTGCTGTTTCCTGAAGTCCACAATCATCTCCTTAGTTTTGTTGACGTTGAGTGTGAGGTTATTTTCCTGACACCACACTCCGAGGGCCCTCACCTCCTCCCTGTAGGCCGTCTCGTCGTTGTTGGTAATCAAGCCTACCACTGTTGTGTCGTCCGCAAACTTGATGATTGAGTTGGAGGCGTGCGTGGCCACGCAGTCGTGGGTGAACAGGGAGTACAGGAGAGGGCTCAGAACGCACCCTTGTGGGGCCCCAGTGTTGAGGATCAGCGGGGAGGAGATGTTGTTACCTACCCTCACCACCTGGGGGCGGCCCGTCAGGAAGTCCAGTACCCAGTTGCACAGGGCGGTGTCGAGACCCAGGGTCTCTAGCTTGATGACGAGCTTGGAGGGTACTATGGTGTTGAATGCCGAGCTGTAGTCGATGAACAGCATTCTCACATAGGTATTCCTCTTGTCCAGATGGGTTAGGGCAGTGTGCAGTGTGGTTGTGTGCAGTGTGGCCAGAGAAGATTTGCCTGATCCTAAACCCTCCATACACCTACCGAAACACAGGACGGAACTCCAAGGGTGGATGCATGACAACCATAGAGAGGGCTCGCCTTCTGGGTTTTTGTCTGCTCAAACCACTGGTAGTTTAAAGACTAACCACTTGACAGGGACACATGGCAACCAACTGAGGCCCGGACCTGCATAAAGTACGCAACTCGACGGTTTTGCCTGATCCTACGCCGAGTATACCCATACAGACCAGCTGGATTTGACTAGACATGGGCTGATTCAGAGTTAGGATCCTGGAAGGGAATAACCCCTGAGTTACACAACATGATTGAAAACATCTAGGACCTAAAGAATGACGAACACGGAAGTAAATACATAGACAAAAATGAGCTAAGAAAAAAGGATCCGATGGGGAGTAAACTCCGAGGTTGAACTATGCTTTCCACATCCGTTGACAAGCGGACCTAGACATCATGACCACACCACTCGATATGGACACATGGCAACCAACCGAGGACCAAACCTGCATAAGGTGCGCAACTCAAGGGTTTTGCCTGATCCTACGTCGAGTTGACAGACCTACCTAAACCTAACCTTAACCATCCTAAAACTATACCTTACCCTAACCTTAACCACTCTAAAAGCCTTTACCTAACCCTAAACCTAACCTTAACCTTTCTAAAAAACTATACCTTACCCTAACCATCCTAAAAAACATACCTAACCTTAACCCTCACCCCAACTCCTTACCCTAACCCTAACCTTAACCTAAATATTAAAATACTATACCTTAGCCTAACCTCAACCCTAACCTTAACCATTCTACCAACTATACCTAACCCTAACCCTGCCCTACGGACAGATGACCTTTTAACCCAACCAATGGGTTAATCTACAAGTGGGTAACCATGGGGCCTACAACTTTGGCCGGCCGCGCCTGGACCCCTCCGGTCTACGCGCACATGAGTGGAGTGCACCCCTTCCCTTCCCACCTCCGGTTTCCATGTGTCAGAGATGGAAGTGGATCAACTGACTCAAAATTAGAAACCTAACCCTAACCCTGGCTCAATGAGCCCCAGCTGTGGGCCAATATGGGACTAAGTGGACAGGGAAGGAGAATTTGACCATAAAGCTCACCTCGTCTCTTTAGTCGTGTAAGGGAATACCCCCCTGTATTGGACAAAAATGAATGGCAAACTATTGGCATAGTACAAACCATGTACACAATGGCCAATACCACCCAAATCGGCATTGATTCATGCAAAATGTACTTCAAATGCCATATGGCTATTGCCAGTTGTAACACTTCAAAAATCCAACAGGTGGCGTGTGCGCTCCACCGTGGTTTTTCATATTGAAAATGGACTCCAAGTCAACATCCAAAAGCCAAATTTTGAAAAAATGGATTTTTTGTCAAACTTATCACCCCTTAAAAAAGTGCTTTCTGGACCGTTTTTCGAAATTCTTTCGCTTTTTTTGTCAATTACACATGTGTAAGAACTGTATGAATATACTTTTGTCCAATTTTATTATCATTATTTTTTTATTTTTTTTACTTGTGCATTAGGCATATATTTTCTCCATTTGGAACATGATTTCATAAGAAGTCAAAAGTCAAAAATTGCTAAATTTCATAAACTTCACACACCCCTAAAAAAGTGCTTTCTGGACCGTTTTTCGAAATTCTTTAGAATTTTGTGTCAATTACACACGTATAAGAACTGTATCAACATACTTTAGTCATATTTTATTATCATGATTTTTTATTTTTTTTACTTGTGCATAAGGCATATGTTTTGTGGGGGCCAAATGTCATAAGAAATTTGACATGCTCAAAAATCCTGCAGAAATGCAAAATTGACTGGCCTGATGAACTCGGGATGGCCGGGCAGCGATTGTTGTTCTTTTCAATCACTCGTGGTGTTGATTTCATCATGTCCATTTGTTTGTTTTCTCACTTTTGCAAAGTCACTGTGCATTTGCAATATGGTTAACTGGGCATTCACCATCACCAATTTGTCATGCTATAAAAATCGTGCAGGAATGCCAAATTGACTGGCCCGGTGAACTCGGGATGGCTTGGCAGTGATTCTGGTACCTCTCCATAGCTCGTTAGGGTTGATTCCAGAATGTCCATTTGGTGATGTTTCTCACTCTTGCAAAGTCACTGTGCATTTGCAATATGGTTAACTGGGCATTCACCATCACCAATTTGTCATGCTATAAAAATCATGCAGGAATGCCAAATTGACTGGCCCGATGAACTCGGGATGGCTGGGCAGTGATACTGGTACCTCTCCATCGCTCGTTAGGGTTGATTTCAGAATGTCGCTTTTGGTGATGGTACCTCAGCCCTTAAACATATTGCAAATGGACAAGAGTCACCTGCAATTCACCGTCCATCAGTCAATTTGATATCATTCAAAGCTAACTATTGGAGGCACTGTCAGTTTCTATGCATTCCAATAATACGTCCCTCCATCCAAGTTGTTAATCTGTGTGATTTAGTTTTCCTTTGAATTTTTATGGGAAAAATGACTGATTTACAGTTCATGGGGGTTGCCAAATCACACTTATGAAGTTTTGGACAAATCTGATTTTTTTTTAACCCTTCCAAACAGCCCCTGAGACACCAATTATGGCACTTCCGGTTGGCACAGGAAGCTATAAATACACACATGTCTTGATTGACATAAAACTCAGGATTCGGTAAGTTTCTAAGTCTTTACGTTGAGAATTGACTGATCTACACAGGGTTGAATGCAGAGTCATTTTCTCCTTTGGTGGTGATGAACATCCAAATACCTTTTGGGTGAATTTAACCACTTCCGGTTGCTCCAGGAAGCTTAGAATCGACACAGGTAGACCTCATAGTAGTCTGATGGAATGTCATAGAAGACAGGTTCATAAGGTATTCATAACCCACATAGGCTTCAGGTTGAATTTCGAGGTGAAGCCAATGTATTCCTATGGGGAGAGAAGTCAATGCAAACTGTTTTTATGTAAACACCTTCTTTTAACCTTGAAGGGTTAATGTCACACGGTCAAGGTTAGGCTTGCACAGATTGGGAGGACCTTAGGAACAGTCCTGTGTTTGAATTGTCCTTCTAAACCTAACGGTTCCGCCGCTGTCACCCAAAATCAAATGACGTTCTGGTGCAGGCTTCATATTGGGCCTACTTTTCTCATGGTCGCTGCGCTTAGACCGAGCGAGCTACGGTCAAGCGGGATATCTCGTTGAACTCGGCACGGCCTTGGAATATGTTTCTGCCATTGCCTGCTCTCTGTGTCTTTAAACACCGCGCTTTGTCACTCCATCCTTGCTGTGGGTGTGTGAGAGCTTTTCTTTGACATTATTTGGGAGAAATGACTGATTTTACAGTTCAGGAGGGTTGCCTAATCACATATGAAGTTTTGAAAAGATCTGACCTTTTTAACCCTTCCAAACAGCCCCTGAGACACCAATTATGGCACTTCCGGTTGGCACAGGAAGCTATAACTCAACACACATCCTCATTGGGGTATTCTATTACAGAATCCTGAGTTGTAAGTCTTTACCATTAAAACTGACTGATTTACACAGGGTTGAATGCACTATGTCTATCAAACTGCAGGCTGGTAATGGGTATACACTTTTAGGGCGATTTTAACCACTTCCGGTTGGTCCAGGAAGCTTAGAATCAACACAGGTAGACCTTATAGTGGCCTGATGGACTGGTACCGAAGACAGGTTCATACAGCATTCATAACCCATATAGACTCCAGGTTGTATTTAGGGGAGCAGGCAATGTATTCCTATGGGGAGAGAAGTCAATGCAAACTGTTTTTTATGTAAACACCTTCTTTTAACCTTGAAGGGTTAATGTCACACGGTCAAGGTTAGGCTTGCACAGATCAGGAGAACCTTAGGAACAGTCCTGTGTTTGAATTGTCCTTCTAAACCTAACGGTTCCGCCGCTGTCACCCAAAATCAAATGACATTGTGGTGCAGGCTTCATTGTGGGCCTATTTTTCTCATGGTCGCTGCGCTCAGACCGAGCGAGCTACGGTCAAGCGGGGCGCCTCGTTGGACTCGGCACAGTCTGGACACTATGGTGATGCCATTTTTGTGTTGATTTCAGAATGTCCATTTGGTAATGTTTTCTCACCCTTTCAAAGTCACTGTGCATTTGCAATATGGTTAACTGGGCATTCACCATCACCAATTTGTCATGCTATAGAAATCGTGCAGGAATGCCAAATTGACTGGCCCGATGAACTCGGGATGGCTGGGCAGTGATTCTGGTACCTCTCCATCGCTCGTTAGGGTTGATTTCAGAATGTCGCTTTGGGTGATGGTACCTCACCGCTTAAACATATTGCAAATGGACGAGTCACCTGCAAGTCACCGTCCATCAGTCAATTTGATATCATTCTGACACCAAACTGATACAAACTGACACCAAACCCACTTTTCCCAACTCGTTTAGGAGCCAAGTATCACATACTTCAGAGCTGGCCCAAAATTCACAAGGCCTTCGGTACAAACCATAAAAAAAACATAAAACACATAGTTACTTTCTAGCTGCGGGGCCAGTTCGGACATTATGTGTAGTCCTATGTGAGGCGACCCCGAATCCCGAGTTTCGCCCCGATAGGTCATTTGGTGTCCGAGTAAAACCCTAATTGGTGCTGAAAATCCACTTTTTTCCATGCCTTGCTATGGGGTCCTTGAATGAGCTATCGGACAGAAACGTTTGGGTCCGTGTCTATGGGCCGAGCCGGTTTCAATGCACCTAGTCTTGTGTCTCTGAGACTTTTCTAAATGTCGCCATTTTCGTAATGGTCAAAATGAATTGAAGTCATTGCAAATGTTCGAGGCTGTTTCTCGAACCGAGAACCTTCTAGAGCGCCGTAACTCACCACGCACTATCGACCTGAGGTCTAGAACAGGTTTCTAAAGTTTCGGAACTCTAGGTCTGACGGTTCTTTGTTAGCTCGAACAAAGCTAACTATTGGAGGCAGTGTCAGTCTCTACGCACCCCAATACGTCCGTCCCATCCAAGTTGTGTATCTGTGTGATTTAGCTTTCCTTTGAATTTTTATGGGAAAAATGACTGATTTACAGTTCTTGGGGGTTGCCTAATCTCACACATGAAGTTTTGGACAGATCTGATTTTTTTAACCCTTCCAAACAGCCCCTGAGACACCAATTATGGCACTTCCGGTTGACACAGGAAGCTATAAGTCAACACATATCCTCATTGGGCTATGCTTTTACAGAATCCTGAGTTTTAAGTCTTTACGTTAAGAATTGACTGATTTACACAGGGTTCAATGCACTATGTCCATCAAATTGCAGGCAGTGTATGGATATACACTTTTAGGGTGATTTTAAGCACTTCCGGTTGGCCCAGGAAGCCTAGAATCGACACAGGTAGACCTTATAGTGGCCTGATGGACTGGTACCGAAGACAGGTTCATACAGCATTCATAACCCATATAGACTCCAGGTTGTATTTAGGGGGGCAGGCAATGTATTCCTATGGGGAGAGAAGTCAATGCAAACTGTTTTTATGTTAACACATTCTTTTACCTGTGAAGGGTTAATGTCACACGGTCAAGGTTAGGCTTGCACAGATCGGGAGGACCTTAGGAACAGTCCTGTGTTTGAATTGTCCTTCTAAACCTAACGGTTCCGCCGCTGTCACCCAAAATCAAATGACGTTCTGGTGCAGGCTTCATATTGTGCCTACTTTTCACATGGTCGCTGCGCTTAGACCGAGCGAGCTACGGTCAAGCGGGATATCTCGTTGAACTCGGCACGGCCTTGGGATTATGTTTATGCCATTGCCTGCTCTCTGTGTCTTTAAACACCGCGCATTGTCACTCCATCCTTGCTGTGTGTGTGTGTGAGAGCTTTTCTTTGACATCTGTTGGGAGAAATTAGTTATTTTACAGTTCAGGAGGGTTGCCTAATCACATATGAATTTTTGAAAAGATCTGACCTTTTTAACCCTTGGATACAGCCACTATGACATCATTTAAGGCACTTCCTGTTGGCACAGGAAGCTATAAATAAACTCATATCCTCATTGGGGTATGCCTTTACAGAATCCTGAGTTATAAGTCTTTACGTTAAGAACTGAGTTATTTCCGGAGGGTTTAGTGAGTGTGTGTTATTTCAGAAAATCATAGAAAATCACAGAAATGTCGCAGAGCTCCGCAGCACACTTTAAAAATATTCGTATGAACACCCTGCAACTGGATCTGTAACTGTTGAAAAAAAAACATCTATATTTGAACATCACAAATCTGTCATCGTACGATTTCTCCTAAATGACGATAGATAAATGGCTGATTTTTTTTTTTATTGACACCGGAGGCTCCTTGACTTTGACGTGAAGTGAAAAAATCATTTCTCTATTTTCATTTTGGACCTTTATATGGCCATAACTCAAAAAACGTTGAGGCCTAGACGCAATCTTGTTCGGGGCCAACTGCTCATTATGCCAAACCTATGCTCACCAAGTTTCGGCTTCGAAATATTTTCAGTTTTCGAGATATGGCCCGTCGTGATTCGTGATGTTTTGTCAAATTGCAATATAATTGCTTATGCCCTCTTGTGGGATTTTACGGCATAGCGGAAAAATGGACCAAAATTTGATTATTTTATAAAACGAAAACCGAATGTCCGACAAAGTTCATTTGATGACTTCCCAGTAGGTCTGGCCCTGCCGCTCGGCCCGACGCCGTCCCCGGATTTTAAAAATG